>NC_053160.1:20800607-20820607 GCF_016835505.1 Polypterus senegalus
GTACATTACAACAAGTGTTTTCATTTTATTTTGGATATAATGTGTTTAAGTTCATTTGAGTGTAAGCAAGTATAATGATGGAGGTGGAGGCGTGTGCTATGGCCTGATGTGTGTTCAGGGGTTCTTGTCTTTTGTTTAAACTGGCCAATACCGTAGAGAGTCGGCTTCCTGGCCAGTAGTTCTGTGGTTAAATGACTTGTATGTTGCCTTCTTTCAATCAATATGGAAAATACATTCGCATATTAAATACAGAGGAGTCGGAGTCGGGGAATCGGAGTCAGAAGTACCGGAAACTAAGGAGTCGGAGTCAGAAGTACCGGAAACTAAGGAGTCGGAGTAAGAAGTACCAGAAACTAAGGAATCGGAGTCGGGAAGTTGGAGTCAGAAGTACCGGAAACTAAGGAGTCGGAGTCAGAAGTACCGGAAACTAAGGAATCGGAGTCGGGAAGTTGGAGTCAGAAGTACCGGAAACTAAGGAGTCAGAGTCAGAAGTACCGGAAACTAAGGAATCAGAGTCGAAGTTGGAGTCAGAAGTACTGGAAACTAAGGAATCGGAGTTGAAGTCGGATTTATCTACTGACTCCTCAGCCCTGCATCCCGCCTCCCATCTCTCTCTAATTCGCAGGAATAAATCGCTGCCGCAAGTGAACTCTGATACTTAGTGCGATGAGAGAAGTCATAAAATCAACCAGAATGTTCAAGCAAATTATAGAAAAAATCCCAGTGTAAATCCGTTAGTAGTTCTCTCGTGAAAAAAGGACAGACGTACAGACAGACAGACAGACGTTGGATTTTATATATAGAGAGATAAATCATACCCGAAGAAACACAGTTTTATCATTTTTGCACTCTTTCAATAATTGGATAGTCAAGACACGTGTCCGTGAAGTCAGCGTAATCCTCCAGTCTTTGCTGTAACTCAGTGAGAAGTCAAGCAAAATGACCCTTTTTATTGGCAAACTAAAAAGATTACAATATGCAGGCTTTCGAGGCAACTCGGGCCCCTTCTTCATGCGAGAGGGAGTCAACTCAATTGTGCCAAATGCAGCACTTCAGTCTGCAAGCCGAAATTGAAGCTCATCGTATCGGGATCAGAATATGTGTAATGCACTGAGGACGCCGCTGAGAAGTGTGAGTATCGTGCGGGGTGGGTGGTTAAGGATCGTGTTGTCGTATCTGGGGTTCGTTTTCTTCACTCTGATTTAGTCTCCCAGTGTAAAGCAGCTGACTGACCATTTTCAATGAACGCACCCCTCCATGGCCTGGCATCCGTACAATGCAGGTTCTCATCTTACACACTGTGCCAGGATAGGTCATTATAGTGAATAGAGAACACCAAAATTTAGATTCTTACTAAGAAAGAACAAGACGTTGTACCCGTGCTAGCTATGCTTTTGGTAATATCATTTTAATTGATGCACATTGTGAATTAACTGCTGCTGAGTAGTCAGGCTGTCTTTAGGTGTGTAACCACTGACACTGCTGTTTAAAGTAAAAGACTCCCAACTCTATAATTAAAAGAGTATCTAGTATGTTAGCTATTTACTAAAAGCACATTATTAAATGTAATTAGGGAAAGATTAAAAAGCATACCCAAAACAATTATTAAAACACCCTCAGGCAGGGACAATTTGCACAATGACAGCTCTAACCGTAAAGCTCGCCAACTGTGGCTGAGTATTTGTGAAGGCTGAACTCTGGAGCAGGAAGTTTATTCCTTCCTGGAGCTGTTTAATTCTGTGAGATTGTATTAGTTGTGCATGTTTTAATTTACAAAGTCTTACATCCTTGATATCTACCGGTTTACTGGCTTAATAAAGCTTTGAAAACTTGTTAATACTTGAAAATGCGGTGCTTATCTGGACTTGTTTATTTACTGAATCGGTACGTGGCTCTTTATAAATAAATCTGTGTCTATCCATCCATTGGCAAACCTGCTTATTCCAGTTTTGGGTTGTGTGTGTACTGTGTGTAATTTGTGAGTAAAAAGACTGTAAAAGAGGACAGAGACGAGATAAAGGTTTGGGGGGTCCATCCCGTATAGTGCAAGGATGCAGCACTCATAAAAAACACGACAGAGTAGTCATAAAAGACTGAGACACAATGCAGACTGAATCGGGAAGGGGAGTGCTCGGGGTTTATTGGGCAGGGCAGGGCAGGAAGAGGCGGGTTCTCAGGAAGAGGCGGGGTGCAGGAAGCGGGAGGAGTTCTAGGCTGGCTTTCCTTCTTGTGGTCTGTGGAAGAGGGAGAAAAGGCATTAGTACAATTCATCAACTCCTGACTCTGCACCTTAGCCTCTCATGCGCACGTGTGTGACAAGGTGTAAGGTTTAACATTTTAATATTTATTTATGTTTATATTTATTCTATCTGTAAAGAACTATTGAAATCATCAGAAAAAAAATTGAAACGTAGAGATTGAAAGTAACTACTCTGGGCATCTCTCTCTTAGGAGGTTTCGTTTTGCTGACGTGTTCGCCTCGCTTGTGTATTAGCAGCAGGAGGAAAAGTGAAAGGGATACCGGTTTGCCGATGTTAGCGGCTAAGTGACTTTGTCTTTCTTCTGAGGTTTCATTTTGCTGATGTGCTCGTCTTGCTTGTGTTATTAGTAGCTTAGCGAGTTTTCTGTTTCCACGGAGGTGGAGCCCTTTCCCCAACTACACCTCTCACTTCCGGGCCAGACAGACACACACATTTCCATGCGTAGACGTTTATATATAAGACTAGCCCAACTACATTGCGCCTGTTAAAGTTGTCTGTGAAGGGCTCCCTGTTTAAACGCGACTGCCAGTCATGAACTGGGCCGTTCGTCGCACAGCATTATGATTTTTTATAAGGGAAACAAAATTACAAAAGAAAATCCTTGTATATTGATTCGATAGGAACGGCCTACTCGGAATCACTGTCCGAATCGTAGTTATGTGGTGGTGTAGCAGCATTTCTGCTTCTGTCCGTTCGCAGTTCATCTTTTCCTCTCACGATGTCTTCTCAACCTTTCTCCAATCTCGCAGGTTGCTTTGTGGCAATCCAAAGAGTAAGGCAATATACACGGAGCAAAGGTTGTAAAAGGGGGACACATAGGCATCCAGGCTCTTTAAAGCATAAATAGAGATCACTTCACTGACATGTGAGCAAGCCACGGTACAACTGTGAGACACGCAGCACTCGCCGGCTACAACGTAACAATAATAATTTCCAGAACGTGGTGTTACGCTGTTATTCATTTTACCCACTGTCTTTCTTTCATTCATATGTTACGTAGGCACGTACCTTTTATCTTTGGCAATCTCATTCTCTAACCAGGCCTCAGGAGCTAACCAGCATAACACTGTCCACCACCCCTTTCGTTATTACAACACATTGTTCACATCCATGAGTAACAAGAACATACTAAACTGGAAGGTGGTCTACGCATGCGTGGAATTCGTGGACAAACAAAGATCAAGTTCTAAATGAAGATCTCTTTAGTTAATTTAAAGCACTACAATTTGTTTAGTTTGAATGTCTGTGTTTTGAGGTGTGACTGGCGTACTACAGTCATCAGTAGTATAAGCCTGGAGGAGATTCTTAATGCAATGCCTATGTTTTAGCTGTCTCTCTACTGCCATCTAGTGCTTCTTCTTCTAATTCATTCGCGGACAAACAAAGATCAAGATCCAAATGAAGATTATATATAGAGATAGACACACATGCACATTAGAGGACCTCCTCACAGGCTCAATTCAGGTGTGTACTAATCTGCCGAGGTGAGAAGGAGGCTGTCATCTCCTTGTTTCCCTACAGTGCTGAGAAGCCTCCTGGTGAATGCACATATTCCCAACCGTTTCTGTCCCACCACCATAATACACTTGGTGTCACTTTTGAGCAGAGCAACCCGTGAGAACGACAAAACCGCATCCTTTTCTTTGTTTTGATTTCCCGTTAAAGGGACATGCGCCAAGGAGAGCTATTTCTATTCTTTTTATTAGTTTTTTTCATCATTGGATGAATCAAAGAGACGGCATGGCTGGCACCTCAAAATTTCTTTCCACAGTCCTGATCTGTCATTTCTGCACATGGCCACAAAACATACACATACATACAATACAGTATACAGTGGAACCTCGGTTCACGAACGTCTCGGAACACGTACAAATCGGTTTACGACCAAAAAGTTGGATCTGTTCACGACCATACACTCGGTATGTGATCAAGCCAGTTTCCCTTTCGGTTTGTGTGCGCCGATGATTTCTGCACGTGTTCAGTCTATCCCTGTGCATTCCCTGTGCAGCGACCGAGAGAGAGACACTCAGAGAGATGCACACACGAGAGAGAGAGAGAGAGAGAGACACACGCCGCGAGAGAGAGAGACACACACACGCGCGTGCGAGCGAACGAGAGAGAGACAGCTGGATGCATAAGGCCGAGAAGGCGGTTAAAGAATGCATCAGGCTTGTTTTTAAAGAGACTGCTTCGAGCATTGTTTTAACCTCATTGTATTTAATGAAGACTTTTTTCTATTGGATTTTAACCTCCACTTCACTTCTGTTTACAGCGATCGGTTCGTGGCGTGCATTGTTGCAATGTTACTTTTCTTGGTTGTTTATTAAATTACGGAGTTTTCAAATGTTCATTTTTTTCCCTGTGCTTAAAACTCATTAAAAAAAAGTGTTTTTAGCGAGCGGTTCGTAGCGCTATAGCACAAACTCTTGTAGTGTTAGTTTTCTCTGTTGTTCAAGGTTTTCTCAGTGTTATTCAATGTTTTTACATTTAGTTTACTATTACGCTGTGCATTCTATGGTATAGTTAACTATATTTGTGCATAAGAATCTTTAAAAAAATATATTTACATACATTTCTTACAGTCTGGAATGGATTAATTGTATTTACATACAATCCTATGGGGCAAATTACTTCGGTTCAAGACCAAATCGGTTTACGACCAAATCGAGTTTTGGAATGAATTATGGTCGTGAACAGTGGTGCTCCACTGTAGATAGATTAGATAGATAGATAGATACTTTATTAATCCCAAGGGGAAATTCACATAATCTTTATTTATTATATTATATTATTATTATATATTTATTATATATACTGTATATATGTGTGTGTTCATTGCATTCATAGTCTGAGTCCCGACCTGAATTGTGTGGGTGGTTACATTCCATGTAACGCTTGTGGTTGGTTTGCCATTCGGCAAACATCCGCCACAGTGATATGTGTATGTATGTGTATATATATATATATATAAGTACACATATATATGTATGTAAAATGTTCTTTTAAGTCTGAATCGCAGTCTGATTATTAGGTGGTTATACAGATATGTATCGAGTAGGGGTCCCCAACTCCAGTCCTTGAGGGCCGCAGTGGCTGCAGGTTTTCATTCTAACCCTTTTCTTAATTAGTGACCTGTTTTTGCTGCTAATTAACTTATTCTGAATTCATTTTAATTGACTTGCTCTTGAAGACTCAGACCCCTTAATTGTTTATTTCCTTAATTAGCTGCCAAATAATAATGAGATGCAAAATGAGCCAAAACATGATGAGCAAACTGTGCCCATCATACAATATCTGAAAATAAAGAAAGGTGAAGGTCTCAGGAATGCTGATCTGCTCAGGTCCACAAAACCTTTTGTCAGCTGCTCTTAGAAAAGAGAAAATCAACAATTTCAGAAATGTCTCCTGTTGCACCATGACAGCAGCAACAAGCTGTGGAATTAAAGAACGGGTTTAATGAACAACAAGAATCGGCGCCTAATCAAGCAACTGGTTGGAGTGAAATTGGTTGGAGTTTGAGACCCTGACTTAGTTGGTCTTCTGTTGGCTCACTCACTTCACATTTCATTTCTGTTTGGGGGCAATTAGAAGAAAGACATGAAGCAAATCAGAGGAACGATAAAGAAATTCTGGGGAACAAATCTTAAACAAACAAGTCAATTAAAATTAAATTCAAAAGAAGTTAATAAGCAGCAAAAACAGGTCACTAATTAAGAAAGGGGTTAGAATGAAAACCTGCAGCCACTGGGGCCCTCCAGGACCGGAGTTGGGGACCCATGGTATAGAGATATGTCATCATCATCATCATCATCATGATTTGCAGTCATCAACTGGCCCCCGCATTCAGTAAACTTCTCCACCGGTCCAGTTTGGACTTACCAGTTAACCATACATATAAGATAAGGCTCCTGATGATGTGTACAATTACAGCAACCAAGCTTCAAATAGTAACACTTGATGATAACTGCACAACTCGATGAAAATAATAGGCACAATTGTGTTCTTTTTATTGCTGACATGGGCAGCGCCAACACCGCGTGCCACCCATCATCCTGACTTTGAAGCAGCCTCTCTTCACAAGGGCCTTGTCATGTTTTTACATACGGACTGAACTACAAGTTTAAGTTATGTGTAGGACTTCAACAGGATCCAAAATAAAACCAACTAGACGTCATTTACAAAAAATGGAGAAATTAGATGGTCTGAAGAAAGAATGTAAGGGTTGTTATGCTG
Organism: Polypterus senegalus; assembly: GCF_016835505.1. NCBI lineage: Eukaryota > Metazoa > Chordata > Cladistia > Polypteriformes > Polypteridae > Polypterus > Polypterus senegalus. Next base: position 20,807,102 of record NC_053160.1, read on the forward strand.
GACGCTCAGAAGGGTTTAACATTTTTCTTCCATGTCCGGTGTGATCCTCATATTACAGAGAGAGAAGGCCTGGTGGTCCTTTATGGCCGATGGGGTGGCCTTCTTTGTCCACATGGCTGCTGTAGCGATTGCTGTTGGGCAGGAGAAGGGATTGCAGGGATTTTTCAAACAGTCTGAAACACATTTTACTGATTGGTTTATTGACTGATTGACTGCTTGAGAGGTTGATCGATTTATGTATTGATGAATCGATAGACTGTCTGATTGATTGATAGATTCTTGGTTATTGCCTGCTTGCAACCTCCCTAATAAGGTCCTGTTGACATTGTGAGAATGTAAGTCTAAAGTGAGAAGACGCAGGATTATTTCTGCCAAATTGTGGAGCGGACATTAGTGACTACCAATTATTGTGTTTTTCTCAATTGCAAAATTTAACCTCAGTTTCCAGATATGGAGAATAGGCATTCTATTTAAGGCAGCTTTTAAACTACACTTTATGGTAAAGGAGAAGCAAGTCTGAAAAGAAGGGAAAATACCTGGCCAGCAGGGTGTACGATTATCTACTGTTAACCTCCTTTACGTCTGTGGGCTTTACGTACAAAAGGATTTTTATTAAGAATGAACAAGAGAAAAAAAATGCTTAAAAGATCCACTTGTCAGCATTGCAGTGTAGTGACTGGCTAGGCAGATAGCGGTTTGAATTGTGGTGCAGGCTCGGTTCAGAGTGCCAGCTGTTTAACCAAGTGGACATTTATGGCCTTAATGCTTGTAATGCATATATAGTGCAGTGTATACAGCACCCAGTAACACTAGCCCTTCAGAGGATTTACTCCATCTGGCACCCTGTGTCACCCTTCATTAGCGTGAAGGATGCTACAGAGTAAGACACTTCAGAATCAAGCGCAGCGTGTCTTCGTTTTCAGGTCACCATTAGATATTCTTGTTTCCAGAAATAGAACTCACCCCACCCCCATCATTAAGTGGTCAGCCGGCCACGGCCTCCATTGGTCGAACTGCCATTCCTCCTTCCCTTCATGCTTTGCTGTTTCAGGTGCTTGGAGTGCAGTGCTTCTGGCTGGCTCATTTTCTCGTGGTTTTAATTTACAGAATGTCCGAACGATTTTAAACCAGCTGCTAATTTATATTATGGCTTAGTTTTTCTTAGAAATACTTTTGTGGGCAACATGCTGGGATATGATTTGATAGATAGATAGATAGATAGATAGATAGATAGACAGATAGATAGATAGATAGATAGATAGATAGATAGATAAGTCACTATATGATAGGTAGATAGATAGATAGATAGATAGATAGATAGATAGATAGATAGATAGATAGATAGATGTGAAAGGCACTATATAATAGATAGATAGATAGATAGATAGATAGATAGATAGATAGATAGATAGATAGATAGATAGATAGATAGATAGATGTGAAAGGCACTATATAATAGATAGATAGATAGATAGATAGATAGATAGATAGATAGATAGATAGATGTGAAAGGCACTATATAATAGATAGATAGATAGATAGATAGATAGATAGATAGATAGATAGATGTGAAAGGCACTATATAATAGATAGATAGATAGATAGATAGATAGATAGATACATGCATACATGCATACATAGATACATAAATACATAGAAAGGCACTGTAACATAGAAATAGAAAAATCAGTGTAAGACATAGAAAGAAAGACAGTAAGAAAAATCAGAATCAATAAATATGTGCATAATGGGAAAACATACTGAAATTAGAAAATTAAAGAAAACACTTAACCTTGCTGAATTGATCAATTGAAATATAAACACGTGTAGTCAACAATGTTACTGACTCAGTATGTCACCCTGCCAGTGTTCAGTCTGGAAAAACTATTGTATATCTATTGTACATAGTACATTTTGTATTTAGCACCTTTCATATCTATCAATAAACATATCTATTTTGGAAGTAATGGATGGGCACAGGTTCAAAAGTTGGGGTTCCAAGCCCCAATCTGTTTAACTGAAACCCAAAAAATAATGTAATACAGGTACAAGAAAAAGTAAAGGCCATTGCCGTTAACAAAGAAGTTTCCAAAAATATGCTTGATGGAATCTTGCTTTGTCTCTGCCTTGTACATGGGTCAAAATATGCTGTTGTATTCAGAGCTGCTGTTTATATGGTGCCAAGCCCAGGAAGGGTGGGGCTTGGGAAGTTTGTGGTGGGCGTGGTCAGGCATTGTTTTGCTGCAGTCCTTCAGAGCTGTGGACAGAACGGCAAGGTTGTTAGTGTCAGCACCCCCTCTCGCCCTGGGGTGGTCATGCGTACCTTGTCAGAGCCTTGAAGGAGTGTCCTATTTGCACCTGTGTAACATTATCTATCTGCCATCTATCTCTAATTTATATGGTGCCTTTCACATTCCTGTCTGCTGCAATTTTCATTTCTATATATTGTATACAGCACCATCCTTATCTATCTATCTATCTATCTATCTATCTATCTATCTGTCTGTCTGTCTGTCTGTCTGTCTGTCTGTCTGTCTGTCTGTCTGTCTGTGTCTGGTATGTAACGACTTCCTCAGCCTACACTACACTCCATGCTCTTTCCGTGCTGTCCAAATTCCCAGAGACTTGACGGAGGCGCAGGAACACAGCTCATGTCGTCTCCTTGCCTTTTCACTCTACTCTAAAGTCCCGGCCAGTCTTCTTGCTGCCCCCTTCCCCCCACAGTAAAGCAGTTGTTTCTGCCTAGTTAAGAATACGATTGAGGGTAATCTAGCACTGTCACGTATCATTTAATCCACAGATGGATCCAGGGTGCATTTGGTGTAAAGATCGGATTTCGAAGGATCGAAATTCCTTACCCGCGAAGCAAGTTGAAGCAAATCAACCTTCTCACCCTAATGAGGAAAGAAATTTGTGTTACATAAACTAATTAAGGAAGCCCAACAGAGTTTAGCCTGATAGTATTTTACTAACATATTTTGACAAGACTACAGTTTGATTGACTAGAAAATACGGCTAAATGAAGAACTCAACTTCATAAAATGACATGAATGCAAATGTAACATCAGTGCAGTCACCCATATAGTGAGGGAGGTTTTCTTCAGGTAATCGCTGTTAATGGAATCAAAGGCTTTTGTGACATTACATGAGATGGATGGAGTAAGGAGTATATGGATATAGGCAGCTTTTTACAGCTTTGATTTCTACATTGTAATGCAGATGTGATCTGAAAAGACCCTCCCTTTTGTTTGTCCTTACTGTGTCTTTTATTGATTTGTGGTGTAGTCATACAAAGGAGTTAAAAAAAAGGGGGGGCTTCTGTTTGACACTACAGGGGCCCTGTAGCACACAACGTGGATATGGCAGGAACTCAGCAAAGTGCAGGGATGTTTAATTGCATGGATTACATTCAGACGCTCTCAGTAGAAGATCACCACTGAGATGGGAGTCGAAGGAGACCACTCCCGGTGATCAGAAAAAAAAAATGCAGTAATGGTGTTTGAACAGATGCCATGCTTGGTGTGCCCTCAAGGCATTCTTTACAGGGACAGAGAAAAGACACACAAAGGCAAAAGGAAAACATTCAGTATATGCAGAGTAAGTGAAGAGTCATGGCGGGCTGCACAGCATCTGTTTGATCTGAGAACCCAGTGCTATCTATTACTGATACTCATTGGTCCTTTTAATACAATGCCTGTCATAGTCAACGCACATGTAACATCCAGTGTAACGCTCAGATTTTACTGCTGCAATACAATGTGCATGACATTTATACTGTGGCAGAGATGATGATTCACTCACCAGCTGTTAATATGAATATACTTTCTAAATAATGTAGCAATAGGGAAGGGGCCAAAATACAACAACTTCTGGTCAAAGTACGAAATGGTGGGGTCCTATGGAAGTCATTGCACAAATACGTCTGGTGAAATATATACGTTATATTACAAATGTAATAAGTATATTATGAAGTACAAAAGTGTAATACATGTCATTGTAGAACCTGCTTAATCCTAAATAGGGTCTTGGGGGCTGGTGCTGGAGCCTATCCCAGCTATGGCAGGGTGCAAGGCAGGAACAAACCCTGGACAGGGCAACAGTCCATCTCAGGGTGAACACACACACACGCCACACACACACCACCACACACATATACACACACACACCACACACACACACTACACACAACATACACAAACTATAGCCAATTTAGCATCACCTAATCCAAATAGATAGACAGACAGATAGATAGATAGATAGATAGATAGATAGATAGATAGATAGATAGATAGATAGATAGATGTGAAAGTCACTATATGATAGATAGATAGATAGATAGATAGATAGATAGATAGATAGATAGATAGATAGATAGATAGATAGATATGAAAGGCACTATAGATAGATAGATAGATAGATAGATAGATAGATAGATAGATAGATAGATAGATAGATAGATAGATAGATAGATAGATGTGAAAGGCACTATATAATAGATAGATAGATAGATAGATAGATAGATAGATAGATAGATAGATAGATAGAGAGAAAAGGCACTTAATGATAGATAGATTGATAGATAGATAGGTAGATGTGAAAGACACTATATAAAAGATTAAATAGATAGAAAGGCACTATATACTAGATAGATATATAGATAGACAGATATCTATCTATCCTAATAAATATTATTAAAATAAATGTAGCTAATGCTCTTTGGACAGAAATACAGAATTCCAATCCAACTGAACAATAAGCATTGCCGTATTGTCGTATGACCTGACCAGAACAAACAGTTGTGACATCCACTTGCTCTGACAGGTTCCCCTCTCCCCGCTGATTTTGTGTTTTTCGGAGTGGTCTCCCCGGGCTGGCCGCCTCCACCCAGTTGCCTTTCCTAGTTAGTCAGTATTAATCTCTAAGCCTTCCAATCACTGGGGCCTCACTCTAAGATATTATCTTGGCGCTAGTTTTGCCACTAATCCTGAGACTTGTCTACGTTGCTCAACCAGAAAAACAGAAACGAGAGCTTCTCAAGATCTGAAGATTATTTGGAATATTAAAGCATTGTTGACACTGCTTCCATTTTTTAAACCTGATGTCATCATTTGACTGTTTATGTTATGTGTGTTATTTTTTTTTCCTTATTCTTTATTTGCTCACACATTTATGTCTCAACATCAGTGCATTGTTTGAAGTGCAGGGCGCTCTAGTCTCATTGAATTGTGTGTTTTAATACCTTTCGTGTATTTACATCTTTCTTTATCTGTGGTCTATCATACACAAGTGCTGGCAGGTGCCCAAATGTGAAACAAAGGTGGGGGTGGTGGCTAAGGGGAGGGGCCGGGACCTTCACAGGCAAAGCAGTTGATGTGCTGCAAGATCCTGAGGTTTGTAAAACTCCACGGCACACCCTGATAATCGAAATCGCCCCGTCTGAAAGCAGACACTTTATTTAGCGGTCATTTGTTGGGATTCTAAATTCAGCATTTCTAATCTCCTCAATATCATTGTAGCCATGTAGCGTGAGAAGGCCACTTTGTACCACTGAGATAATTGAAGGCCGTAGCATGAAAGTAGAAATTAATTCACAAATATGTGATGATTTGCTCCATGCTGTAAATATTAGAATATGAAAGTGCTGAATGCTTTAAAGCCTTTGGAGTAACAGGCACAAGCAGCTGACTGTGAGCCAAGCTTCGTAATAATTCAGACTGAGAGGGAGAAAAGCTGCCTGGGAGCGAGTCCAGTGTATCCAGGAAGAGCGACTGGTTTGGTGTGCGCCTTCACCTGCCGGGCCTTACTGATTATTATCTTATACATTTGGTTAGCTGCCTACCAATAATGAGCCTTTAAAATAGAACAGAATGAAAAACCTTTGACTTAGAAGATACATCAAATATTTTCTGTAACAAGTACTTAAAAGCCAGAAGACTGCGTTATAAATCTGATATATATATATTGTTTTTCTTTGATAAATGTATAGTTTTTTTATAATCACATTTTTATGAAGTGAAAAACAAAATAACAGGAGATATTTGCAAAAAACAACCATGAGATAGAAAAGAGCCAAACTCACCTTACCCACCCAGTCCCAGCCTGAGGCAAAGCAGTAAATACATTGGAAAGATCAAAAAAAAAATTAAAAAATGACTATTAATCCATTCTTTTGACAAATAAAGTTTATATTTTCGCCACACTTCACTACTGCTCTGTGAGACAATAAGCCTGGTGGACAGCTTCCTTTGACATGTGAGTTTTAATGGTAGAATAATTCAGTTGAAATTAAAGTCCATTCAGTTTCTAAACATCGTTAACCTTTACAGGGTCACAGGGAGGCATGGCCTACCCAGGAAAGCTCGGGCAGTGGCGGCACCCAATGGGAGTGAGAAAGCAGCTAATAAAAGGGCACGCTGACACATACACCGATGGTCTCCAGTCGTCAGTTGGTGGGATTATCTAATGAATTATTTTGTAAATCGCACCATTCGTTTCTTTTATATATATATATATATATACACACATACATACATACATACATACATACATACATACATACATACATACATACATACATACACACACACATCTGCAGGGGGCACACCTACTCCCCAAACCCATTACAGACAGATGCAGACACAAGTTCAGTAACACACACAGGCTTTATTGCTTTATTTACCTGTGGGAAACACTTTCTGTCTCATTTCCCACCAGCACAAAAGCACAGTACAGCAAAGCACAAGTAATACTGAGCACACAGCACTTCCTTGTCTTCTTCTTCTCTTGGTCTCTGTCTCTCTGTCTTCCACTCCCATTCCTCCTGGCAAGCGTAGTCCTCTCCCTCCCGATTCTGGCTCCTGGAGCAGTGGCAGCGGACTTCTTTTATCCGTCACCCAGGAGTACTTTTAAAGGGCCAACAAAGTAGTGCTCTGTAATCCCTGCAGCACCCTCTAGCAGCACCTCTGGAACCCAATAGGGCTGAGCCATCAAACTCCAACTCGCAGTATGCCCTGTGTGAGTACCAGGGGGGCTGCCATCTAGCGATAATGCCCTGTGACGCTCTCACTCCCAGTCCTTCACATAAGAAGGTGCAACTTTATATAGTGCCTTTCAAATCTATGTACCACTTTATTTAGCACCTTTTCTATCTATCTATCTATCTATCTATCTATCTATCTATCTATCTATCTATCTATCTATCTATCTATCTATCTATTATATAGTGCCTTTCACATCTATCACTTTATTTAGCACCTTTATGTCTATCTATCTATCTATCTATCTATCTATCTATCTATCTATCTATCTATCTATCTATCTATCTATCTATCTATCTATCTTTCTATCTATCTATCCTGCCAACTGTACAAACATTAAAGTATATCTATCTATCTATCTATCTATCTATCTATCTATCTATTATATAGTGCCTTTCAAATCTATCACTTTATTTAGCACCTTGTATATCTATCTATCTATCTATCTATCTATCTATCTATCTATCTATCTATCTATCTATCTATCTATCTATCTATCCTGCCAACTATATTAACATTAAAGTCTATCTATCTATCTGTCTGTCTGTCTATCTATCTATCTATCTATCTATCTATCTATCTATCTATCTATCTAATAAAGCAATGATTGATTGCCCCCTTTTGATTCACTCAGCATAATCAAACCTCTGTCAATAAGCAGCATCTGAGCTGATCTTGGTCTCTCTGCTCTTTTTGTGTGCTCATCCCAGGGTGGGCGTCCATTCCCCTCCCCCACCGTGTTTGCAGTGTGTTTTTTTTTAGTTGATTAGAAGGGTCATCTCTCAGAGGGATGGACCCTGCTTCTATAAAGAGTTCAGGATAATCCGTCCGCACTCGTCCCTTTACCCATCTTCAGCAAGTCTGGAAAACAGAAAGCAAGTCACCAACACTGACGGACGGAACAGAGTTCTTTGTCAAAGAAAGGAAGTGGAGTGCCAGCCCGTAGTGACAGGTGCCCTGAGCTCTTTCACTCTTCATTCTCACTGCTGGTGTTGGTACTCTACAGTGATGCTCTGGTGCCACTTGTAGAATTTGTTTTCAATTTGGGTAAAGCTTTAGTTTAGGTACTGCAAAAATGCGTCAATTACTCATTCATTATTATGTAACAAGACCTTAACAAAGGCTCCTTTGTGTCTTTATAACACTTATAAAAATGTAGAATTTAACATTTGTAACATTTAAACTTCTGAGTTTTAAGTAGCCACACATCAAATAAAAGTTTTCATGTGTGCACTTTATATGATCAGGAAGGAGACGTATATGTCCAAATAGATCCTCAAGGAACTTTCTATGTGTTCTGTTTTGAAGGGGGACCTGTTCGACACTAAATCCTGCTTTGCACTCTGCACTTCTAGGATAACCTCAGACACTTCACACCCCTGTAATGCTGCACCTTTACGTTTAACTGTAAGTCTTAACATGTGCTTGAGTTGTTTCATGGAGCCTAGTGTTTAGGGCTGGCGCTCATGAGCTCTTAGTCCTACCTGCTTGAGTTATTTATACATGACGAGACTTTCAGTTGTAAGTCAGTAAGTCGGTCATGTTCTAACCCATTCAGTCTTGAACAGGGTCGAGGGGGTCTGCTGGAACCTAATCCCAGCTAGCCTAGGGCACAAGGCTCTATATAAACCGCTGGAAAGGAGCTATATAAACGAAATGTATCTCTCTATTATATTTAAAGTTTTCCGTCGTGTCTGTATTATGCAGCCTTGACCACGCCCCTCCACACCGCTCGTCCAATCATTACTCTTGCGGTGCACAGCCTCTGTCCCTCCCACCCGTTACACTCTCAGTGCTGCTAACTCGCCTTTCAACGCAGTCACTTATACAGTATTGGCAAGGCAGAAAATCATATTGTCTATCCAAGAAAGTCAAAATTTAAGATCGCACAAAAAAAAAAACAGCCGCAAGAGCTGATAATGAACGTCGAAAAAAATGAGCAAAAAAGAGCAGCATTTAATAAAAATCAAGCACAGACAGAATCGACTAATAAACGAAAAAGAGAAATACCCCGAACAATATGCAGACAGAAATTCCAAAAAAGCAGCTTTTATAGAATGTAAGCTAGATGATATAAAGTAATTCATAGAATTGTTTTTGACGTGGCGTTAAAGTAATTTAACTTTTTATTTACTGTTTATTACGTTTTATTACGTTTTACTCTTTCACTAATAACTGCGTTTTATTATTCATTAGTATTTAAAATGGACAGTTACAGTGAAATACTCAAGTAACTGATTTTCTTTTTTTATCTTTTATTGAATTTACTAAAAGTACGTAAGTCAAACTTAACAAAGCTAAATTTAATTCAACACACACCCATGAGATAGAGAGGAAGGCCAACAGCCAGAGAGTTGTAAGAAGGGAAAGGTACGGAAGGAGTCCTTCCTCCCAATATAAATACTTACTCTAAAATGTTACAGATTAGATCCTGACAGGTTTTTAAAAAGTAACTGATTTTCTGTCAATAATAACTAAGGACCAGATCGTCCTCCTCCGTGCTCTTCTACATACCAGCTCCTTAAATACAATCGCTTTCTTTAACGGAGCGGCTCAGCCGCTATACAGTATAGCGGGTCCGGGGGTTTGACGAGTGAAGCGAGCAGTAGGCGGAGTCCCCTAGTTATTATTATAATTGTTATTAAAGTGCTGGCCAGACTATTCATGACTTTGTGGTATCTATTAATGCATTGCAATCGAAACGGAGAATACTACACATGCTTTTTTTTCTGAATGGTATTTTGATCGTTTTGAAATTGAGCCCTTCAAGGTTTACGCACTATAAGATAAGATAAAAGATCACTGAACAGCACTAATATAATGGCCGCCTTTCTTACCCGGTTAAAGGTATTTTTTTTTTTTTTTTGCATTGAAGCTGATAAGCCAAAAACAAACCACATTCTAAAAGTGTAAACAAGACCTTGGCAGCCATCCTGGTTTGGTTTTGAAAGATCAGGCGTTCTCACATATCCTTGTTTTATTGCGAGGTTCCTTTATAATTTGCTTTGAACTTTTGTGAAATGATAACATTTAGCCACTCTTGATGTGATGAACAGGATTTCTGCTCTGTTTCGTTTCGGCAACCGTTTACATTTATTTTAAATCATTAGTTGCAGCCTTTGATTATGGATGTTTTGTGGTAAATGGCGGCATTGTGCCATGCTGGAAATGAAAATTTCCTGCCACAAGTTAGCCCTTTTGCTTTGAAGTCTCTCTGACTCGCTGTCTTCCTGCTTCCAGAAAGTTGTTTTTTAAACTGACGTGGAAACAGCAGCCTGTAAAAGAAATGATATCATAGAAACGCCATTCAGACGGACTCGGGTCACAGCTCCGCCGGTGAAAGAGGGAATTTATGAGAATTAAAAATGACGGTGCATCCATACAGAGGAGGACTGCCCTGATTTATATTGAGAATGAAATGGAATTAGAGTCGTGTTTTAGTTAAAAGCGGGGGAAAATCGCTACTCACGAGCTTAAACAGCACAGAAACCCCACCGATTATCATTTTGGGAGGGCTACGAGAATTCCGATTCCACACTTTTTATTACCGCTCACCTGACTGGCCCGCTTCCCTGTGTTTTAACTGAAAATGCCGCGGCCTATGTACTGCAGTTAGGCAGCACTTTACACCGTTTAGTACGGAGATCAGTAATCCGATCAGGGTGACAAGAATGATGGCAAGACAAAGGTCAGATGAAAGAGCCAGCTTTTCTTACAGTTTTACTTCTGTTCATCCATTCGTTTTCCTTAACCACTTATTGTGTGTCAGAGAATAATATTACTTGGAGTACAAACAATAGTTTTCATAGTACCTGAAACATTTAAAATGCAGCATTGTGAATTGAAACTTTGACAGTAATTGCCTGTAAGGAAGCGTGCGTTTTATTCTATCATATATAACATAATTGTAGTTGGGATATAGCGGGTTGGATAATGGATGGATGGATGGATTATGGTTAAAAAATCCATCCATTCATTTTTTTAAACCGCTTATCACAGGGCAGCAGGGAAAAGACGTGCAAAGGGTGCCAGTCCATCACAGACTGAACATACACACACAGACAAACACATGCATGTGCCAGTTTTACATTGGAAATTTGACTAAAATGAATGCATTTGGCCTGCAGGAGGAAATTGGAGCAGCCAGAGGAAACCCATTTGGATATATTCTGTTATCCGTCCAACCATTTTCTAATTAGCTTATTCAGGGCAGGGTCATGGGCCAGCTGGAACCTATGCCAGCAAATACAGGGCACAAAGCAGGAACAACGCCTGGACAGGGTGCCAGTTCATCATAGGGTGAGGGGGAACATACCCCTTTCACACACACACACACACACACCAGAGACAATTTTGCAAAGCTATTTACCTAACGTGTCTGTCTTTGCACTGTGGAGCACCCAGATAGAACCAGACAGGATATTACATTGAAACATAACATAAAATAGTATTCTAGAACCAACTTTATTCAATTTAAGGTCAAATGGGGCTATATTGTGTAATATTATACAGTACTATAAGGTCTTTTGAAGCAACAGACTCATTAAGATAGGAGGCTCAGTTATGGGATGCATGATGGACCCCTGGAGGTCGTAGCAAAGGAGAGAATAAAAACAGAACTGAGTGCCGTTATGAACAACTCAACACATTGCATTTGTCATTCCAACAGATGGTGCATCATAAACATTAGCACTTTTGCGAATCCCATGCCAAATCGCAAATAACAGAGACATATGCATTATATCTGACATTTTAACAGATGGTGCATCACACACATTAAGACTGCTTTTACGAATCCTATGTCAAAAGACATATATCAGAGACACATGCATTGCATTTGTCATTCCAACAGATGGTGCACCACTAACAGCACTTCTTTTACTATACCCATACCAAATGGCAAATAACAGGGACATATGCATTGCATATTACATTTTAACAGATGGTGCATCACACTCATTAAGACTGCTTTTACGAATCCCATATCAAAGGGCATATATCAGAGACACATGCATTGCATTTGTCATTCCAACAGATGGTGCATTACAAACATTAACACTGCTTTTACAAATCCAGTTCCAAAAAAGCATATAACAGAGACATATGCATTGCGTTTGTCATTCCAACAGATGGCACATCTCAAACAATTGCAGTAATAAATTTTATTGATACATTGCAGGGTATATTCCAGTGGATGGCGCTCTGCAAATATTAACGCCATGGTCAGAGTTGATTAGTAAACTTTTATCTTGTCTTAGATGGGTAGCACAGCTAGCGGTACGTAAAGTGGGTGCTCATTGCCATTAACATCACAGCTGAAGTGTGATGCTCGACCAGCTCCACTGTCTATGTGCAGCTTGTAGTGACATTAATGGTCCATTGTAAAGTAGATGTTAATGTGGTGGTCTATCCAGGGTAGCCTCGTCCCCTGCATCCTTTGGAAAGGCTTTATCTACCTATAATACTAAACTGGGTTAAGTGAATTCACAAAATGAATGAATTGAAGAGCATTGGGTTACATTGACTACATTCATCCAATGTGTGGCACAGAAATTTCACCAACAACCGTTACCCAAAAAAAAAAGTTATCTCATAACGAAGAACGGTGCCTGACGGTAGGGCAATATCGTTAGGGAACTTTGTGGCATATTCTGTGGTTCGGAGAGCCTCAAACCTGTCCAACAGGAACTGAATGTGGACGAAGGGCCTCGAGTTTGCTTTGACAGGAGTCAGTCTTGATTGAAGGGTAGAGTCTGACTGGAGGTCAAGGTTATCAGACCACCCTGTTCTCCAAGGTTCTGCTGCTGCTCACTGGCTTCCTAATCTCTTGTGAAAGTTTTTTTTTTTCCCCTTAATCTTATAAATATACAATTTTTAGTGCACCTCGCAACTTCTTTGAAATAAGCAATACGGCCAAGGGTACGACTAAACATTTTCTGTATGGCTTTTTTGGATGCCTTGCGTTTTCTCCTGACTCATTCTTCATTCATCTTGAGATGGATCCTTTCATTTCCTTTCTGTTCTTACGTTTGACCTAAGCTTCTATTCAGGAATTTTTGTTGCATTTATTTAATTAGCTCCCTGTCTTTTCTCAGTAGCTTGGGAGCAGGAGTCAGGCCATCTCTGATGTAAGTGGCCGTTTGTTGACTGCGAAGGGCTCAGTTCCAGGTCCCATGAGGCTGGTGGGGGTCAGCAGTGGCACTGCACTTAGGGTCGTAACAGATGGGCTTATTTGAGTTAATGTTAAAATCACTCATCGCCTTTATGGACAAGTCGTTGTCTCCTGCCTCTGATGTGCTGCATTAAAAAATGAGTTCACCACCTTTAATGCTGAAATTATGATAGAAAGGCTTTTCCTAATGTGACGCGTACACGGTAATGTGAGGGAACCTTCAGCCAAAAAATGCGAACATTAGCCACCGCGCCTGAGTGAAACAGGCTTCATGGGATTAAATTGAATTTTGTCTGG
>NC_053160.1:24911485-24936485 GCF_016835505.1 Polypterus senegalus
TCAAAAGTATGCAACCAACAGAACCAGGAAACAAGGAGATTAGCTTGCTTCTTCCCCAGCCATAATTTAAAACGCTACACAAGTGTTAACAGTGAGAACATTAACAAATTAATCAAATGGCTTACCAAATCAGCTTCCAATAAAAGGAAATTAAATTACTAATCAGCATAAATGGAGAGTATGCACAATATAGACGCTAGTATCCCTTTTAGACGCCTGTAGCACTAGTGTGACAGATTCCTAATGGCAGTTTAAAATTAATCCGGCAGCTTGGTTACACACAGCAGTTTGCCTGAGCAACAATGAACTGCTTGCTGTTCCAGTTAGACTGAATAAAAAGTGTTGTCTAAAAACAAAATGAGGGATTAAGAAAACGCTTTCATTTCAAAGGCTGCTGAACCCAAGTCGGAAGTTTGAAAACTGGCCAAACAAAATGCTGAAATGGATACCTGAAAATGCACACAATTATGCTGAGAGCTGCATAGTGCTGCAAATTACAACAGTTGACTAAAATACATAAATAAATACAGCAGCACAGAGGTGCAGTGTTTACAATGCTGGGTCCAAATCTCCCTCGCACTCATCATCGGTGTGGAGTTTTCACAGCTGCCCTTTGTCTGTATGGGTTTCCTTTCCTACATCTCTAAGGACGTGCCCATTAGGCACCATTAACAAAATGGCCCCAGTGTGAGCATGACTGTGAGGGAGTCTTGTGATCAAATGGCACTCTGTTTACGACATTTGGCCAGGGCTGCCAGGTTAGGCTCTGTCCATCTGTGACTCTCAAGTGGATTAAATCAGGTTTGAGAATGTTATTTTATATTATGTTAAGAATACACTGTCACACACGTGCGCATGGGAGGCAGCTAAAGGGCTTGAGTGAACACAGTTTGGAGGCATGCTGGGATATTTGCCTGTAGACCATTCCTGGGGGATTCCACCTGGCTCTCTGGACGTCACTTCCGGGACCGAGCCAATGGAGGTAGACCTTACCAGCTCCGGGCCCTCTGATGTCACGTCTGGGTGTGATCCAATGATCGAAGACCACGTACCCGACCCTTATGACCTCACTTCCTGTCTTCCCCTTTAAAAGCCTGCCCCTTTTCCCTCAGTCTTGTCTTGGACAAGTTGTATGCACTTCAGTGCTGTATCTTTATAAAAAGAACGACTTTGAAGCCGGGATACGAGATTATACGGGTGGCTGCCCCAAACCTTTTCTTGAGTATGTCTCAACTTTGTGACAACATGCATTTTTCAGCCAATGAAAACTGAGGAATGAGGAAAAACCATATGTGGCTGAATATGTGACACTGTTTCTATTGAACCCTTGTGCTATTTATGGCTGACATTTTTAAACAGCATCTCTTTTTCTACTGGTAATGAATGATGCGTCATTGTATTGCATTGTGGGGTATAGACTCATTCTCCAGAGGATCGTACTGGGTTTGTTTACATCAAGCGACTACTAACATCCTAAGAGAAACCACAACACTTCAAATGATAAAGCAAATGGACAAAGGAGGACTGAAGGAGAAGGAATCATATTGAGACACAAAGCAATGCTTACATAAACCAGGAGATTTTTAGTAATGTAGCGATTTTTAATCCTTCGTTCACCATATATCGGGCGGAGTGGTAGCTCTGAGGTTGGGATCTGCACTGGTAATCAGAAGGTTGCCGGTTCAAATCCATTGGGCCCCTTAACCTGCAATTGCTCGGGTCCTAATCTGGGATCCTGAGTTGATTTGTCATGTGGTGGGTGCGGCAATGCACTGTATCAGCGCCTGCTCCTAACCCATCTCTCTCTCTCTCTCTCTCTCAGTCACCATATGCAATTTCTTGTATAAGGAATTTGTCATTTTTCCCATACCCAAACTTACTGTCCAGAAAGTTTTGGGGTCAAAGTGCAGTGTCTGCTATTTGTACAGCACCCCTAGAGCAATTGCAGTTCAAGGGCCATGCTCAAGGGCCCAACGGAGTAGCAGTCCTCCTTGTCATTGCCAGGATTCAAACTGGCAACCTTGGAGTTACCAGCCCAGATCTTTTAGACACAGAGCAACCACTCCGTTGAGCTTAATAAACTATGGGGATTCATGCGGCAAAATTGACAAAAGGCATCAATGAGCTAACTTTGCTCACATTTTGTTGTTGCTGTTATTTATTTGTTCATCTACTTTTGGTTCATTTTTTTTTTTTTTAAAAACATGTCCTCTTTGAAAAGACTGACTTCAGTAATAAAAGGATTTTTCATCAACTCACAGTTCTGTAATTCAATTTCATTGAAACGCATAAATCAAAAGTGAAATTGATTTAATTTAAGCTTTATGCAATGGCACAAAGACAAATGAGCAAAAAATGCGTCTAAAAAGGGTATTTGGTATTTGGTATTCAGCCCAGTGTTCTCAGAAATTCAGCCAAGAATTTTCATATTGGTGCATCACAATTACAAATTAATAAGTAATTCAATGCTGCCTTAGTTGGTGTAGTCAGTTTTACTTAGTATAACAGGAATTATTTTGTTCGGTAACAGTCAATGATCATCAAATGTATAAAATCATATTTTGTACAAAAACCTTTTGCATAGTACTAGACTAAGTGCCTATCCACCTATCACTGCCATAGTAATTGTGGGTCATGGGGTGCTGGAGCTTCAACCTGCAACACTAGGCACAAAGCAAGAAACCAGTCACTCAGAACCCATAGCCAATTATACAGGGCCAATTCAGAACTTCAAATGAGCCTAACCTGAATATTCTGGGTTACTGGGAGGAAACCACAGCACTGGGGGATGAACCCATGGAGGTACAGAAGGAATGTAAAAACTCCACATCAACCAGGATTTAAAGCCAGGACACAGAGATATGAGGCACTGCACCATCATGTTAGCACGGAATATTACAAATTTGATTATAAGAACATGAATTTCATCATCAAGGTAAGTGATTTACAAAAAATGGACTGACTCAGGTCTGTGTATAAAATCTAATCCTTTAGTCAGTAAGTCTGACTACCCTACACTGTCAAAAATACTTAATGGCAATTTTAGGGTTCTTCATTGGGTTGTGTGTTTTTTTTGTAGAATTATTGCGTGACAAAGCAGCATTTCATTATGGGAAGGATTCATTCCATACGAAGTTGGTTCTTTTTGTTTTGAAAAACTTCCTAATATGTTAATAACAAATATAATATTATATATATAATATAATAATATAATAATTATAATATATATATATATATATATATATATATATATATATATATATATATATATATATACATACACACACACACACATATACATATACATACACACACACACACACACACACATACATACATACATACATACATACATTTATTTGTTTGTTTATTTATTTATTTGGCAGGCTACCTAGAAGGACACTAAAAGGTTAAGAAAACCTGAACTTAGCCTGTGTCACTGTATGCAGCAAGAGTCTTTCAAAAATGATGAGCCATGGGTATATCCCAAATCAGATAACATCCCTTTATAGTTATTTACTGTATACAACCTGTTACAAATATGAACAAAGAAAGGGTCTTTCTAGAACCTTCATATGGTTGGTTCTTTTGGGGTCCAAAAATGGTTCCTCTATGGCATCACTCTGAAGAACCACACTGGCACCTTAATTTTTTTAAGAGTGTACTATGAGTGCTAACAGGAATGACTTATGAAGGATAATGCCATATCTGTACATATTGTATGCACCATTAAGATTTGCTTATCCTTTTCCATCTAAAACCAATTTGATTTCCAGATATAGATCCCCAGAAATCAGACTAAAAAGACACCCCTTTCTAATCTTCTTTTCCATGCCAACTGAACATTTTTCAAGTACTAGTGAAATAATTAACACAGAGTACAGAAAGTTATTTCTAAAAGCTTTCTCAATATAGACTTTAAAGACACCAGTGATTAGTCATATCTTAAATACTAAGGGAAATTAAGAACACCACATAGAGGGCACAGCATGCCTCATAAACAGATGACTAAAGCCAATATCTGGGAACCTCCTGCATACTCTCTACAGACAAGCCCGGAGGTGATGTGGGTGAAGTTGCTAAACCAACAATTCCACACAAGCCTTTGAGCAACTAAAAAATATACACTGCAGTTAACAATTTGCCATTCTAGATAAAAGAATGGCATCACAATTTTAAAAGCTGCAGGGATTTCTTTATGTAGACAGGTTAGGGTGGCAGTACCCCTTGTTACCTCCATTTATCTATTATCTGAATCCATTCAACTTTCAACTAATTTATTCCAATTTATCTGGAGTAGTAGGTCCATCCAGGAAGATCTTGGTTTAAGACAGAAACTGTGGATGTGTTTCCAGTTCATTGCCAAGTAAACTAATTAACACCAGGTCAACCTACCTAATATGCATTGTGATAGACAGCCGGGGACCTTGCCCCACCAGGGGGCCGTGACAGGAGCAATTCCTTCCCCGGGAGGCAAGAGGACAGCCCCCCCCCTGGATTGCATGGGGGCTACGGAGCTTGGAAGCTCAACCCTGTGTGGGGCCCGTGGCAACCTCCAGTGGGCACCTGCATAGTTCCGGCGTGCCCATGCAGCACTTCTGCCACAACAGGAAGTGCTGCAGGAAAATCATCAGGGAGCACCTGGAGCACATCCGGGTACAACATAAAAGGGGCTGCCTTACTCCATTTCAGGGAGCCAGAGTCGGGAGGCAGAGGACAGAGTTTGCGAGCGGAGGAGTGAGGTCAGTACAGAAGAAGAAAAGAGTAACAGAAAATAAAGTACTGAGTTATTGTTATAGCTGATTGGTGTACTATGTGAGGTGCTGTAAAAGATAAAAACAAATTAAAAGTGTGTGCTTGGACTTCCGTGTGTCCTGGTGTCTTTCTGTAGTCGGGCTGAATGTTCACAGCATGTACTGGATGTCACAAGATGTTGGAACACTCACAAAAAATTTTGCACCAACCCAAAACTTGATGAACACAGCGCACATCACAGGATCCAACCTCAGGACTCTGAAACTGTAAGGCAGCACCACTTCTGACAACACCAACCTTGCACTCACTATGCAAAATCTAAATAGCATTACACATTTTATAAATTTTCATACATTATTTATTTATAGAACATGTCCATCTTTCATCTGCATTCTGACTTGTTTAATCCACAAAGCACATACTATAATTATGGCATTGCATACTGGTAAAAGGCTATCAGGAGAAACACCCCATCCATCTGCTCTCAAACCCACTCAGTCTAGTTCAGTTACCCAGCAGCACTGGGCAGGAGTTAATCCAAGATAGCAGTGCCAGTCAATTGTCAATCAATGGCGCAATAACTGATATGGAACCAGTTTACAGACACCAATAAACTAAGCATATATGTCTATGGGATTGGGGATCCAGAATACCAGGAGAAACCCTTAATATTGTATAAAAAAGTAAACTCATAATGCAAAATGATACTATGATCAAGAGTGTAAAAAAATGTCCAGGTAATTTTTCTATTCTATTCTGTTCTAGATAGTTTAATTGCTTAATGTATCCTAATGCTCAATATCTAAAGCACTATATAAAACACATATAGTCAAATATCTATTGAAAGCAGAATGTTTATGCCTGCAGTTTTTAATGGGGTAGTATGTTCAATTTTAATGGAAACAAATAAAACTGAGCGTTCACCTATTGTGCGGAGCAAAATGTGTTGACAGAAGGTCTGGCCAATGCCTCAGAGCCCTGGTGTCCAAGGTCCATTTGGACATTGTTCTCATGGCGTCTTCTGTCAATCAAGTTCGTTTGCTCATCAGCCCACAGAATACATCAGACTTCAGAATGTGTACCCAGAAGTGAAACAAAGGTCATTCAGTGATGAATGAATATTTCATAGGCTACTGACCTGTTAATAAAGTCAGCCAATCACTTTATACAACTATAAATATTTGCTCAATACAAAAATCTAACATAAAATGCAGTAAAAAAATGTAAAATGAGTGAAGAAATGGGTCATTTGGTTAAGTCCCTTTATAACTCCAAAGTGGAGCACTCTGGGTAGATGTTAAAAGTACAATGAGTGGATAAATGGAGAGATGGCCAGCTTGATTGACTCTTAGGTGTCACTCTAATTTATAATGGTGCGGACAGGAACTCAGAACTGCTAACCATTACAACCTCCTTTAGTACTGGCATGTTCCATCTTATGCTGGAGGTAATCCCAAAAGTACACTTGCATCAGATGGGTCCAGTTAGCACTTTCATACTTTTATTTAACAAGACAGGCGGACCATGTGTTAAAACGTCAAAAACATTTTTGAAGGCTGTTTTCAATTCCAACTTTGCTTATTAAAAAAACATTGGCGGACCACCAATACATTTTCACAAAAAGATCTCAGAAAACTAATAAAACTAATGGAATAAGGCACCATGAGAGAATTAAAAGAATTATACTCTGACAAAGCCTTTATTTGTGTTCTACCACCCTCCCATGGGATGTGGCAAAAATCCAGTCCCAGGAGTGGGAAATGTTTTCTGTTTTCTTTTCTCCACTTATCTTTTTCAGAGACTTGTGGATTCACAGCCAACTCCTTGACAAAGCAGTGGTAAATTACAGAACCCATACATTCATACTAGAGTGGAGGATCACAAACATTTTTACAAGCACAAACTCCATTTTCCAAAAAAAAAAAAAGCAATCCTGACAACAACATCACAGACTTGAGAATAACACAAAATTGGAAGAGAAAAAAAAGAGCTATTTGATTTTAAATGTATAACAAACAGTCCACTCACCAATACCAAAAATGTAACCTAAACAGACATCAAAAATAACACTTTAATCATGAGTAACATCAAACGGTCGGCACCATTCCTGACAAAGTATTAACCACCATGCAATAAAACACTCAAACACAAGTTCAAATGATTCAAAGCATGTTAAAAAATGTAAAGATACATGTACAAAAACAGACATAAGCCACATTATTTTATTTACTACTAGCTGTCCCCGAAGGCTCCACCCATGTAGTAGTGAAACAAGGCAAACTTTAAAAATCATAAAAAAAAATGTAAAAAATGTAATTCTGGGCAAGCAGAAGGTAGGTACGCTCCAATGACAAATGTTGGCACTGTACCTGATCGTGTTCAGCTCTGACGGGGGCACATCCTCCGCGTGGGGAGAAAAGCACGTGGCCATGATATCTCTGCCAATCACCAGGGCCCCGCCCGCTTCCTCTTCCCCTTGGCCCGCAGCCTCTGTGTTGGAGTCACGAGAATAAATCGGTACCGCAAGCAAACTATGATACTTAGCGCGATGAGGGAAGTCACAAAATCAACCATAATGTTCAAACAACTTATAGAAAAAAACCTGATCTAAATTCGTTAAGTAGTTCTCTCGTGAAAAGTGGGCAGATGGACAGACAGACGTTGGATTTTATATATAGATATAGAAGTACAGCCACTTGGAGATCCACCTCATACATTGGTCAAGAAGTCGGTCTTCAATTAAAAACAACAGTATTATAGGAATGTGAATTTTCTCTTTATACTGTATGCCAAGTTTAAAGGAGTAGATATTAATAATATTTTAGCCAAAACTGTGTTCATTTTGAGCATATGAATGAATAACAGAAATGTGAATTATATAACATGAGAATTTTGTATCTTTTTTTCCATGGACATTTCTCACATTGCTTGCTGTTGTCCAGCGTTGGTCACCATTGGGTCCTGTTCTATCAGAAACTTTGTTATGCCCACTTTCCACGAAAACATAAGATTAATAATTTTTCTCTGCGACCACTACAAACTACATAGGGTATGTAACATACTGTATACAAAAAAATCCCCACATTTTGAAGGGAGTATTTCTTTAATCAAAGGCGGCATTAGGAGTATGCGGGGCCTTGGGCGAGTCTCATATGCGGGGCCGAGAGCCATAAGTGTATGCTATATACCGTACGACCACAGTGAGAGCTCTCAGGACACCAATTAAAGACAGCTTGTGTATCAAGATGGGGTTCTTCATCAAGACAGCTACAGAGCAGCCCTTAAATAAATATTTTCTGCATACAGGAAGATGAGGTACCTAGTCCATATATAGCAGGATATTAATGTGGATGAATCCATCAAGAAGGCTCTGCATCTGCTCATGTTCTTTACCAATACAATGCATGAAAATATAACCTCTGAGAAACCTGTGGAGGACAATGTAATGTCTTGGGTAGGGTTCTTCCCCAGCTGGGTTTCAGATTCATGCTTTATCAGTCTTATGTTCATTTTTGATTCTTTGATTTATGTTGTTTATATTCACTAATTCTACAAATCATTTCCAGAAAGTGCCCTCTGCCCTATAAAACCAGAAGGTCTCCCACAGTTCCTGGCAGTTCATTGTGAATGTGCCCTGGAGTAGTGAGTTCTTGTGTTTTTATTTTTTCTTAATAAAATTCCAGGTTCTTTACTGTATTTACTGACCTATTGTTCTGTATTTCGACTATTCTTGGGATTTTATATTGGAATGTGCTCACCTTGGATTGCTCTTACTCTCAACGCCTTTGTGCCTTGTGTGCTCTATGGAGTTTCATATATTTTCAGAGCCTCTAATGAAATAAACCTTTTTACATTATAAAGATTCAGTGGTTGCCCTTATTACTAGACTAGGTTTGACAGTGTTTTCTCCACTAGTAGACATTATTGCAAATGTGTTTGGAAGTTATTGGGACTTGTGTGCTTTGGGAATCCCACTCCACGACAGACAGGGATTCAGAATTCAACTAGTCTATTAAGAACATTACCTTAAACTATCAAGAGAAGTCTGCAAATCTGAATTAATTGACGTGAGTTATGGACTCCAGGTTTCAGATCAAGTTAAAAGCAGAATAACGTCTGTGACAATCTAGAATGAGCATGAACAGGCAGAATTGTTAACATTTATTGCTTCTCAAGCGTGTGGGCTTCACATGTCTACTGTATGTCTGACATTTGAAATATCCAGAGGGCTAGTTTTTGATTTGTGCTTGGTTCTGGTTACCTACAGTATGTCATGGTATCCCAAGAACAAAGTGGAGTAATGGAGGAGTATTGTTCAATGCATGGCATTACTTCTGGAAGAACCTGACACCAAAATAAATGAATACAAGCTCTACCCCTTCCTCGAAGATCCTGTGGAGTGATTGAAAATACACTGTGTAAACCTTTCTACACTTTTTGAAATGACTAAAAAATAAAGCAACATTCTTATTTTCTGTGTTCAGTACAGGTAAAGTATCATCATCTGCAGATGACTTTCCATAAAACCAGAAAAGGCAAACCGGAAACACAGGCTGTGCTCTAATTTATTTTAAAAACGTTTTAGTTATTGTAAATAAAAAAAATGGCAAAACCGTAAAATAATATACTGTCATTCCTTAAATATACTTCAGATTAAACCTGTGCTTTCAATAAAGGTAAATAATAGTGTTTCTTCTTCTCATTGTATAAGCATTACCAAGGTATTATTTCAAAAAATTATCATAATAATTTAACCACTTCTTGTAAAGCTTATCAAAATGTTTTTAGATAAATAAAACAAACACATAAAGTACACAACACACACTGCTCTTAAGCTGTGTTAATGCATTTCATATGCCATTCTTATTCTTATTAAAAAAAAAAAAAATCACAAGGATCTCAGGTGGCAGGCTGAACTAAAATGCTCCTTGAACAGGAGGCTGGACAGGCACCTGCTAGAGTAAATAAACAAAGCAGTCTCTATTGTACATCTCGGCAGGAACAGGAAGAGTTCATTTCAAACAGATTTGTCACTTCCTATAAAAGCTGTTTTCCCACAGGATAGAAGAGAGTGCTGAATTTACAAAAGGGGGGTGCGAGGGGGGCTGCCTTTTCAGCAGCAGACTGGCATCAGTCCTTAGAAAGCCTGCTGATTCACACTGGGCCACTTATGACGGCAAGCAAAGTTTAAATAACAGTCAGCCACTGTGTATAATGTTTATCAGCGGAATACATTAGGCGCTAATGGTGTTAATAACTGCTAAAGCCTCTAAAGCGAAAGTGTCATGGCAGCCTGAGGCCGGCAAAACAGGACACAGACAAGTTAGAAATATATGTTAAGGAAAGAAAAAAAATGGATAATCTCAACAGTGATCTTAAGAATTATGATTTTAAAAAGCTGCATACCATATTTAACTATTGACCTCATACATTTTGACATGTGTAAAGATTCTCACTATAACAACCAATTTAAATGTATTTAATTTACCCCTGATTGTTATTTTAATAAACAAAAACTGTAAAAAAAATCTGTAATAAATATGTAATGAGTGACTTACAAGTTTAAAACAAAAAAAAAAAAACACAAATGTAATGGAAAGTGACCTGAAATAATCTAATTGTGGCTCTCAAAGCTGAAAAGATTATGAGCCACAAACTGAATGTTTAACAAACACAGGCTTGCAGTAAGGCTTGCAATCTAAATTACTGTGATGATCAGAAACACACAGCATGCTGTAGTCAGGATTTTTTTTAATTATGTCTGAAATTACCAGCAGTTTACACAAAAACACATTA
The DNA here is from genome assembly GCF_016835505.1 of Polypterus senegalus. Taxonomy (NCBI): domain Eukaryota; kingdom Metazoa; phylum Chordata; class Cladistia; order Polypteriformes; family Polypteridae; genus Polypterus; species Polypterus senegalus. Next base: position 24,922,037 of record NC_053160.1, read on the forward strand.
AAAGTATGATAATTATGTTAAAAATGCAAAAAATAAGTATTTTTTTAAAAAAGTACTATTTTGCAATTAATAAGGAATGTGTGATGTTAAAACGTTTTTATTATTATTATAGATGAACTTTAAAAAACTATAATTTTCATATATGTAATATCAGAATTGTAATTATACAGGTATATGTGTGTGTGTATATATATATATATATATATATATATATATATATATATATATATAAATAGAATAAACAAACACATATACATATACATATTGATAAACAGGGAGCATCTACAGAGCTCTGGTAAGGTAAACCTGTGCATCTAAATGCTTGAGAGAGAGTGACTGTTAAGGCTGTGGGTTAAAAAAAAGAAAGAAGCGTTAAGTCACAAGCAAACTCAAATGTCACTTCCTGTTTCAACCTGGAGGTCACACCTCTTCCTCCCCAGAGGCTATTTAATGAACAGCAGCACCAGAAGGTATTATGCATTAGGAAATCTGCATTCAGAGAGCAAGGAGCTCCGCAGTGGTGACCAAATCAGTAGGTGACATACTCTCAGTAAGCCCTTAACCACAGACTACTTTTCCTTGTGTCTGTTATACTAAATGGGGTAGCTGGTTGATCTCCAAACATACATATATCTTCTAGTAGTGGCCGGCTTCTTATTGACGCCCGTTTCCAATAAACGGCGGGTTTGAAGAGATGTCACAACAAATAGACGCCGGTCTCTAATAGTAGCCGGTCTGTAGTAAACGCCGATCTCCAATGACCCACAGCCTTTTTTGTGCGCTAATCCTCTTTTCGTACCACCTGGGCTACCGCCCTCCTGCAGTGTATCATACGGTAAGTACCTTTTCGTGTCAAAAATGTTTTGTCGTCGGATGCTATCGAGGAAGCGAGAAAGTCAAAAAGAAATTTCTTTGTGTACATTTTGCCCTTTTGTCTCCACGTCAATCATAACCCCACGGGGAGGGCAGAGGTGGCAGGAAGAACATGAAAATGCCATCTTCGACACGTTAATCCTGATAAAACTGATTACTGCGTGACAACAAGCAATGGGAGTACCTGTATTGCTATCACAAGAATTGGAAGATGAAGAAGAACTCACAAATAACGAAGCAATCATTACCTATTCAGACGACGAGTAGATGGTAAGTACTGTACTTTATTGTATTTTATCCAGTCTCATGTCGTAATGTATGCATATATGTGTGAGTTTGGAGCTTATTGCATTTCCTTATGTTCTGCAGGGGACTTGTCAGGCTGATGAGCGCTTTCATGCGAAATTCGGACTGGCGCAGGCCAGTGCTGGTGGCATCATTGGCAAGAAAGTTGACGTCTACCGTACCTGTTTTTCATGCTCATGGTAGTACCGTACTGTATACTGCTTTAATAAGACCGTACCGCTGTACTGATAATTTCATTAAATCCTGAAATGTTTATCCGGTGTTGTTGCCTATATTTTGTGACCGTAAATACGGTACCATACCATATTTTACTGCCAAATAAACCCCGTTTACCAATCACCATTCCGTCTGCGAGGCGAATAATAGCCGGTCTCCAACAACCGCTGGTCTCTTTTAAACGCCGGGCCACCCGAATCATTTTTTGAATAGACTCCGGGGCTACTATTGGAAGAAACTTATGACCCACTATATATATATATATATATATATATATATATATATATATATATATATATATATATATATATATATATATATATATATATATATAGTGGGTCATAAGTTTCCATACACAGGTAAAATAAAACATTTTTAATAAAAAACCTTTATTTATATAATATGCTCTACATGACTGCCATTGTTTTGAAAACACATTTCAATACGTGTCCACCACTGCTGATGAACACTTATTAGCACAGCTGGAGTTTGCTTGTAATGGCATTGGTGATATGTTCCCTAGAATTATTTATGTTTCAGATACCCTAAAAAATATGTATGAATAAAGAGCAACGAAATGAAATCATACTGATGGCCGAGTCAGGATTTGAATGCGTTTTCAAAAGAATAGCAGTCATGAGTCCCGGCACCAGGAGAAACCCAGGACCCACTGCACCAGCATAGGGTCTGACAATGAGTCCAAGGATTTCATCCCGATACCTAATGGCAGTCAAGGTGCTGTTGTCTAGCCTGTAGAGGTCTGTGCGTCCCTCCATGGATATGCCTCACCAGACCATCACTGACCCACCACCAAACCGGTCATGCTGAATAATGTCGCCTGTCACATGTCCTCAGGGTGAACCTGCTCTCATCTGTGAAAAGCACAGGGTGCCAATTCTGGTATTCTATGGCAAATGCCAATCGAGCTCCATGGTGCCAGGCAGTGAGCACAGGGCCCACTAGAGGACGTTGGGCCTTTAGGCCAAACCCTATTAGTGTCTATTTCTGATTGTTTGTTCAGAGACATTCACAGCAGCGGCCTTCTGGCTCTGGCAGTGTACATCCTGTTCCTCCTTGCTCTAAGGAGCAGATACCGGTCCAGCTGATGGGTTAAGGATCTTCTACAGCCCCATCCGGCTCTCCTAGAGTAAATGTCTGTCTCCTGGAATCTCCTCCATGCACTTGAGACTATGCTGGGAGACATGTCAAACCTTCTGGCAATAGGACGTATTGATGTGCCATCCTGAAGAAGTTGGACTACCTGTGCAACCTATGTAGGGTCCAGGTATCGCCTCATACTACCAGTAGTGACACTGACCGTAGCCAAATGCAAAACTAGTGAAGAAACAGTCAGAAAAGATGAGGAGAGAAAAATGTCAGTGGCCTTCACCTGTTAAAACATTCCTGTTTTGGGGGTCATCTCATTGTTGCCCCTCTAGTGCATCTGTTGTTAATTTCATGAACACCACAGCAGCTGAAACTGATTAACAACCCCCTCTGCTACTTAACTGACCAGATCAATAGCCCAGAAGTTTCACTGGCTTGATGCTATACTCTGATTAAAACTTGTTCCTTAATTTTTTTTGAGCTTATTGTATATACATACTGTATATACCTATATCTATATCTATATATCTATACATACACACACAGCATATAGTGACCGTTCATGCTTGTGCTCTGTCCCTTTGTTGCGTCTGGGCTGTTGAGTTGTACAAAGAGGCAGGACAGCACTGAGCAAGCAAAAGTTTTCTTTTGGCACTTGCATGAACAGCACTCAGAGTTCATTCAGCATGGGAGGCTTAATTCAAACACACAGCAAAGTGGACAGCTTCCGAGCTGTGTCTGTTACAGCAACTTCAATTCCTGAGATTCAAAGAACTTGTAGATGCCTTCATTGAGAGGACTCAACTGTACAGAGAAAGGCGCAGTAGGGACTGGGTCAGGGTACAGAGGCAGTCTGGACAGGATAAGTGGGAAAAGAACAAGACTCTTGGTAATGTGCTTTATGTGATATGACAGCAGCTGAACGACAATTGTCATTTTAAGACTGGGTTTCTTTTGCATTACAATTCTGTTTAAAAGAGTGCTTTCCTTATGGCCGAGGCTGTGTCAGGGGATTGGGTGCAAAGTGAACAGTTATAATATAGATAAATACATTCATACACACACAAACTTATATATAACTTACTGTCACACATATGTATCGTACGTGCACACTTATTGTTACACATACACATCACTGCAGCACCTTCTTCCAGGTTCATCAGAGGTAGGTTTTACCACCCAGTGATGAGAGGGGGTGCAGTCACTAACTGTGTTATCTCCCTTCCTCTTCACAGCTCCAATAAGATGCCCCGTGATGGCAATTGACTCCACACCTTCCAGTCAAGAGTCCAATAAAGCTGGGGCTCCCTGGAAGTGGCTGTCTGTTGACCACTGGGCAAAACTCCATCCTACTTATTAAGACTTGCAGAAAGAACGACTCTAATAAGCTTTTTGGTCCTACTGTTGTGATCCAGCCATTGCAAGCTGTTTTAGTTTGCATAATAAGAACTTAAACCGAACGACCCAGCCAGCATCCCAAATTTTTGGGTTACATATAACCCATCTCTTTGTCTGCTTATCTGTACTTTACTGTGTATCTTTTAATAATAACACACACTGCTATTACAAATCTACATGATTAGGTAAAGGGAGTTGAACAAACTGGTTAACTCACTAACAAATTAGTACAGCAACATTAGCTCCCTGACAGTTTTTCCAATATGAGTAACCAGTTATATGGTTCAGAGCAGCACTTCAGGGACTTTCACATATTGACTCAATATTTATTTTGAAACACTAGGAGAATGAGGGCTGACCAGCTACTGTATGTTGGAGTAAACAGTCTGTTCTGATGAAAACCACTAAGCCTTTATTATTTCTTCTAGTGTATTTCTTACAAGGAACATTTCAGAGAAAGAAAACATCAGGCTTATGACTAAGATTTCAATAACCTATTCACACTCACATTATCACATTATAAACTCTGAACCTGGGGGTTTACATCAAGAGAGTGTGTACACAAAACAAACTGTACAATGTGTGTCACTAGGAACATGGAGGAGTGAAGATCAGACAAAATAAATAAACCGTGCAACAGCTACAAGAACATTTTTTTATTCCACTTTGGTTATGCATATATGATGAGGGTGGAGATGTTCACTAAGTATATTCATTCTTGAAGACACATTGGCATGGGAGCTTGTTCTTTAATTTGCACATTGCAGTCAAATGTGGATGCAACAGTTCCCTTTACATAGTAGCAGTTAAAATATTTCTTGTAAATCTCAACTTAAACATCAATGCAATCACAACAAATATAAAACTAAAGCTAACTGACACTGCCAGGGCATTAACATTTTATCTAGTTTGTTACAGAAAAACAAGTTACCCTCAGAGTCCAGAGCCACGATCACAACATTATAACAGGCACCTTCCAAGCAACAGCAACTTAACATTTCTAAATCTGTTTTCTTTTTCATCTGAACAGATATAGCAGAAACATTTTCTTTTATCAGGGAACAGCATAAACAGTCTATGTTCAGTAGCAACGTTTTTAGGGATGATATTTCTTCCACAAAACTCAAGTTTTCTGAAAAGCGCACAAAGCAATGGTTTCACACTTAAATTGACATAAAATATCTGATTGCATGGTTGGGCTGGCTGCCTGGCTGTCTTTGTGAGACAGGTGTGCTGGGGTGGCAGTTGCAGTGAGATGCAATTGGTTTGTACCTCCTGTCATCGTAAGTGTCTGTCCTCCCAGGCGAAAATTGCCATAGGTGCATTAGCTACACAAACGTGTTCAACACCACAATCACGCTGGTACTTCACTTTCGTTTTCGATCTACATCTCCAGATCACTTGCATCAAAATTGGAGTCCAACAAATCAGAGTCCAATTCAGTGATAATACGAAAAAAGTCATCCACGGATTATTTTGGTTTGAGGATTCACTTTGATAACTCTCCACGTGCCATTTTAGAAGCTGTTTACTCTTTGCTACTCATGCACGCACAGGGAATCAAAGTCAAATCAACAAAGCTAACTTTCCTTGTAGCAAAAGGGTATCAAAAAGCACTGTAACAAGATCACTGATCTCTATCGATCACTAGCGAGACTGAGGCTTTCAAAATAATAACAACAACAAAAACTGCGTTAGCACGCGATAAAATAATTCTCTGGATTAATTACCACACACATATATATATTTATTTTCACTCAATTGATTAATTGATATTGGCAATTAAACGCTGCTTAAATGTAAATATAAATATACTCATACATTTTAATCATTTTAAATCATTAATTGCACTACAGCGTTATGCTGTTAAAATATACATTTACTATATTTATACAAATGTTTTTCTTCAGTGTATCAGCTAGACATTTGTAATTCTTGAGGTGTAATTATAAAATACGGGATTACCATTTTAATTATATAGTACTTGTTTCTTAAAACTTTTGCTGTAGGATACACAGCAACACAATAAAGTACAGTACAAAATCTTAAAAAAAAAACAAAAAAAAACTAATGCTTACTAAGCAGCAATTTCAAATTTGTCTTTATCTTCCAGTTAAAAGTGTAAGTTGCCGCATTTTAAACAAGCACATTGTCCAATCTCCAGCGGTGTCCGTTTTAATTTAAAGGACAAAATAAAGATCCAAATTCCTTAAAGTAGTTTTTTTTTGCCTTTTGTCTAGTTGCACAGGATGATTTCTCCGATTACTTTTTTTTCAGTTTATTACTCAACTTTTCTTAAAATAAAGGTTATTATATCAAGTGGCTCTTGTTCACTGATAAAACAAGCTTCCACTCACTGCTTTTTGTTTACACCGCAGAAAGTTTGCTGCTAAAGAAAAAAAGACGGCACACTGGCTCTAAGACTATAATACCTTGTGTAAAGGAACACAACAACTGAATTGCAGCAATGTTTACAGGGTGGTCCAGATCTAACTATGCAGATCCAGATCGTCTGGATGACTTTGATTTATGCGGGACGATTCCAGTTTGGCGCTAAGACAATACTTCATGTCGCCATTTCGCACACTTCTCGATGGTCCGGGATTTTTCAGGTGACTTTCTATGTAATAAACTTAATAAGTTATAGTGTAATAAAAATTGCATAATTAGATCTGGACCTCCCTATAGAAAAGTAGGGACTGAAAATATCAGTTTTTTTTTTTTTTTAATTGACCTTTTTACCGATCACCAAACAAGTCTTTTTTTAGTGAAAATCAGCTGATTTCAATCGGCGGCCAATCAATTGGAGCATTTCTAGGCAGGACATCATATGAATGGGGAATCAAGTGTCAGTTCATCATCTATTATAACGTCCTGTACCAAAGACCATGCAAAAGCAAAGCCCCCTCTTTTGCCTGCTGCTGCAGGGTTAAGCAGCAATCCAAAACTAGATAAGCAAGTTAGAGTTGAATCTTGGGACCCACTGTGCCCGCTAGTTTTTATTCAATCCAATGTTTGCCTTTTATTGAGCTTCTATCATAATTAAGCAAGCTGTTATTTACCAGTTTCAGTATTTTGGTGTTAATCCAGAATTTATAAAACGGACTTGCTAAATTGTTAGTGTATGTTACATGGGATATTTCTTTCATCTTGAATTTTAAAATAAATAGAGTTTCACTGCCAAAAGGCAGTAGACACAGAAACTGCCATCAACAATAAAATTGAAAGTCTTACAGTTTTTATTGTCACCACAAAAAGAAAAAAGAAAAGCCACAACTCTGAAAACTAAACATATTTTTAGCCAAAAATGAGTCTGGAGTAAAGGTTAATAAGCTTATGTTAAGATTAAAGTCTTCTGATACAAACAGTAATATTGTAAAAGTACAACCAACTAGAAAGAGGTATATTTGCAGTGCTTATTGTTTGTTTTATTTATGGTTTCATAATAGTATTTTTGTTAAGATCTGTGGTTACTTGCAGAATTTCATATTGTAATAAATAAAATTTACAACTTTGCAAAATAAGGGTTCAAATTATAACAGTTTGTTATATCAATGTTGCCCAGGATTCAATTAGGTTAAAAGAGTGAGGGTTAGAAGTGTATTATGTATTATCTAAGGCAACTAATATTTTGAAATGCTCCATGGATAAAGCAATCATTTTGAAATGTTGTGTGACTAATGTGTTCTATAAGGCTGGTGCACAAAGATGTGTGTGATGATTAACTCAGTAGTGTGCTGTGAGAGGTAATCCAGTAAAGAAGGAAGACCACCTTTGTGTCTCTTGTTGCCTACCGGCTGTGTTATTGAACATACAGTAGATGCCAGAGCCAGAAGGAGCTGTAGACAAGGTAACTGTGCAAGTTATGTGGTTCATGACAGACAGAGGTTTTAAGTTCTGGAAAGCTGATAGAAAGACTCGTATCTAAAAATTGTAGAGTTATGGTGGAAATGTCAACTGTAAACCTGAAAGATGGATGCAAACTAGTAAAGTCATTGAAAAATTCTTTTAGCTGACGTCTGGAAAAGTGGCGGCACCAATATAATCATCGATATATCTTTTATACAGGTTGGTACAAAGCCTTTCTAGAAAGAAAAGACATGCTCTTTCAAGCTCTTTTTAGATGCATTCGGAATCGACTCCATTGATTCGTTTACAGTATCTCTGCCATCTTCATGGTTCCTTCAACTCTGCCCCCTCTGCAGTCCTGAAGTTGACTTATGTAATGAAGCATCAGAATGAGGAGTTTCTTCATCAATAGAGGATATTCTTCTCACATTGTGGAGAGGGGCCTCAATTAAGCCAACCCCTGATTATCTCCTTCCTTCAATCGCCTAACCTATACAAGCTATGTAGAGCCGCATTCCTAATCAGATATTTTGAGAGGTAACAGGAGCCATTGTGTCACTTGCAAATATGTCAACAACAATACCCTCATATCTGTTTCCACTGTTAAATTCAATACTAAATAACCGGTCTCTTGTCATTCCATTCATCTACACTGGGGAAACTGGGAGACGCATAGCCAACCATTTCAGACAGCATGTTCCTTTCTCCTCATTGCTGCATTATATAATAATAATAATAATAATAACAATATCAATAATAATAACAACAATCTCTTCTCACTACTCAAAGTGCTCTCATGCAGGGAGGAACTGGGATGCAATCACATGATCGCCTTACTGCAAGGCAGCAGCGCTACCACTGCGTCAGCTGACCCGTATATGTATTATACTTCCAGATAAGCACTTATTGGTTGATGACTCTCATGCATACAAGCCTGCCACTATGACTTAAGACAATATCAGACTTGCTTGTTTATGTTAGGGTAAGGTGCAGACTGGTGGGACTGTGTTGCTGGGTATGTCGGACTACACAACTGACTGTCACGGGAGTGTGCTGCTGACTGTCTCCAACTGTCTGTCTGCAACTGATAATCACTGGCAAAAATCTGTGACTTGACTGGGCTTTTACTTTCATTTTAAGGGATGTACACCATTATATAATGGATAAAACAAAAATAGAAAATGATCATTTCCACCTGGGACATTAACGATATACTCCCACAACATTTTAAAATTGTGAACATGTTTCTTCTGTTCAGGACTGGAAAACAGCAGGCCACACAGGCAAAAACTCAAAAAAGGGATGAAGAGATGAGAAATGAAGTTGAATTATGAAATGTGTGAGGGTCAGGAAAACTAGAAAAGAAAAATAAAAAAAAACAAAGCCAAAGGTGCAAAAGAAAAGTCAGATTAAAAAAAAAAGAAGAACTAGCAATGCCCTAACATTCTAGTAAGTACTGAACAGACAAATCACCCTGAAATAGATTTGCATGTCATCCAGACATCTGGTGCACCACCATCTTAAATAGGGAAGAACATGAAGATATATGTCACATGACTGCCAACAGGTAGCGCTACTATAAATAATATGGTCATAGTAAAGTCAGAACTCTTAAAATGGTGGAAGATGCAACCCAAATAAACAACAAAACTGTGGGCTTGACAACATTACATTAGATTAGATAAGATAAACTTTACTAATCCCAAAGGGAAATTCAGAATCATCACAAAAACATCAATAAAAGATATGAACACCTTTAGGAACAATATAAATTCACAAAATAAAAATGGAAATGAAGTTCTGGAGGCACAAAACAATGATTTAAAACACCTACAGTTTTTTAAAAATGCATTAACAAAGCTAATTATCATAAAATTACAGCTGTGGTCTCATATGTATCATCAAAGATGACAACAAAACAGAGTTTATAAAAGTTCCTGTCCCTAAGACATGAACATTATACATTATTTGCTTAGCTCACACTTTTATCCAAAGCAACTTACAAAGAGAGTTGACCACAGTCAAATAAACATCAGTCTGGGGGAGTTGTTTGGGAAACAAGTGTTATAAGACAAGGTTACAGAATTGATTATTACAAGTGAAGAGCTTCTTAAAATTCCTTGGCTGCAAAACCCAATAACTAAGTTAGGTAGAAATTAACCAAACAGAAAAGTCCTCATTCACTTCTTAAATAGATTTTGGAAGTCAGCACCAAAATAACCAAAACCATCCATCCATTATCCAACCCGCTATATCCTAACTACAGGGTCACGGGGGTCTGCTGGAGCTAATCCCAGCCAACACAGAGCACAAGGCAGGAAACAAATCCCAGGCAGGGCACACACACACACACCCACCCACACATCAAGCACACACTTGGGACAATTTAGAATCGCCAATGCACCTAACCTGCATGTCTTTGGACTGTGGGAGGAAACCGGAGTACCCGGAGGAAACCCACGGAGACACGGGGAGAACATGCAAACTCCACGCAGGGAGGACCCGGGAAGATACCCCGGGTCTCCTAACTGCAAGGCGGCAGCACTACCCACTGTGCCACCTAACCAAAACCAAAGTCATGTTATTACTTTAAAAGCCACCTCAAACAGAAATATATAGTAAGCAAATAACTGGAAATGTTAAATACCTTTACTTTCAAAATTCATTAACTCATTTTTTTCCATTTGTGATCCCAGATATTCCCATGTGTAAGACAGGGGGCCAGAGTGACTATTAAACCCTAACCCAAACTTGCTAGAATGCACTTAGAATTTTTAAGCCTGTTTAAATAGTCAAGAAAAAAAGAGTAAGCAATGTGCTTCAGCAAGAGTGTAGCTTTGTTCCCTCTGCTCTTTGAAATGAAATGTGATGACAGATGAAGAATGAGGGAACATATAGTAGTCACCTCATGGGATCTGCTAATGAAGCCTTAGATAAACAAAATAATTTATCTGATACCGGTTTTACAGCAGGTTTTCACTATGCCAGAGATATACACCTGTCAACAATATTGCATTCTGGTTTTCTATAGGTGTATACACTGTATAATACTTGGGATTTTTTTCCTAATGAAAATACACACTTGCATAATTTGTCATCATTAGTCAAAATATATAGAAAGCTGTAAATTAATCTGTTGCAGCCTTCTTAGGTAAAAGGAGGGTTTAGTGCAGTTAGAAGTCCCTTTGTGGAACATTTTCCCAGCATTAAAATGTCTGCCCTGTATTCACCTTGCTACAAAAACGAATGTACAACATGAATACAAAATTTCCACCCAACACCAACAGTAGGACGGCTTATCAGTATTAGGCTTTCATACACAAAGACAATGAGGAGTCTGCACCCTTCAGCTGAAATTTTCCAACACAAACCTGACCGCTCTTGTACATGCAGCTGGATTCGCCAAGTAGCAGAGGGCACCATAAAGGAAAACCCGCTGAATGTAATCCCTTTTAAGGTCATGAAAAAAGCAGGCCCTGTGGAAAATCAAAAACAGCTCCACCAAAATGTCACAGACCTCAGGCGTCAATGAGCAGACAGAGAACATTTCAGTGAGCTCACAGGCCTCGGGAAGACTATTTTTTTTCCTCTCATTTTTCAAAAGGATTTTAAAAACAAATCATTCAGAATGCGATTTTTTTTTCTGCCTCTAGGTCTGTAGTCCACGCCATTAGCTAACAATTGAAACATGAAAATTAAACAAACGGATCTTAAAGACACAGGACAGGCAAAGTGACACAGGGTACAAACATTAGAAACTATAGTGTTAATCCCGTCTAAAATGTTTCTTTAACTATCACAGTAACTGCACACCAACTAAAGGAAGTATCTAGTTACTTTTATTTTGGTTGAATGATGAAAGAGAGACACACAATCAAATCATAGTGGTTAGAGCTCTTAAAGTGTTATGATTTTTTTTTCAACAATACAGTTCATATTATAAACATATAAATGATTTACCAGTACACTCATATAGGCACTGAATTAAAAGGGAACACCAAATGTGACAGATTTCTTTGAAAGTTAACTCATTTACTATGCATTCAAAAAGCTCTCAGACCTCTTCACTTTCTGCACACTTCAGTGGGTTAATATAATTTAACATGGAGAATTTTGTATTTTTTCGCACCCATCTACTCCAAATAACCAATAACATAATGAAAACATGTTTTCAGAAACACTTGTAAATTTATGAAGAATCAAAAACTGAAATCTCTCATTCATAGAAAAATTCAGACCCTCCATTCAGTTCCTTTTAGAAGGCCCTTTGGCAGCAGTTACTGCTTCGAGTCTTCTTGGGTACATCTCTACACGCTTTGTACACTGGATTTGAGCAGTTTATCCCATTCCTTCTGGCAGGTCTTTCTCAAGCTCCATTAGATTGGATGAGAAATGCCTGTGAACTGCCATTTTCAGGTCTCTCCACAGATGCTCTGCTGGGTTTAACTTTGAGCTTTGGCTGGGTCACCCAAGGACGGTCAGGGACCTATCCCAAAGCCACTCCAGCATTGTCTTGCCTGTACACTTCAGTTTACTATCATGTTGAACTGTGAATCGTTTTTCAAGTCCAAAGTCACAGGCACTCTGGAGCAGGTTCTTTCAAGGACCTCCCTGTATTTGGCTATATTCATCTTTCCCTCATTTCTGACTAGTCTCCCTGTCCCTTCCAATTAGAAGCGCTCCATGATGCTATCACCACCATTCTTCATCACAGGGATTGTAATAAGCAAGTGATGAACAGTACCAGGTTTTCTGCCCAAAGAGTTCAATTTTTTTTTCTTCATGCTCTCAGAATCATTTAAGCTATCATTTGACTTTTACTCGAGAGTGTCTTCCTTCAAGCTACCATAAACACCTGAGATGGTCATCATTCTGACAGGTTCTCTCATCTCATCAGAACAGGCAATCCTAGAAAAGTCCTGTTGGTTCCAAACATCTTCCATTTCACAATTATTGGGGCCTCTGTGCTCCTGTGAACACTTTAATATCCCCTTGCCCCGATCTATGCCACACTACAATATCATCATGGGGGTCTACAAATTATTTTTTCAACTTCATGCCTTGTTTTTTGTCCTGGCATGCACTGTGAATTGCAGAACACAGATTTGTGCCTTTTCAATGATACCCAGTCAATTCAATTTCCCACGGGTGAGCTTGAGTGAAATTCTAGACACAATTCAAGGAGAAATAAAGGAAACCATCTGAGCACAACCTGAAATGCCACAACAAAGGATCTGAATACATAATTAAATGAGATATAATTTTTTATTTTTAATAAATTTGCAAACCTTTCTGAAAACACATCTTCACTTTGTCATTATTGAATACTGCGTGTAGAATGGTAGGGAAAAAATGGCAAAATTATTAAAGTTAAATCTGCAACATGATAGTGTGCAGAAGGTTAAAAGGTGGGAATATTTTCTGAATCCACTGTAGGTATATTTTTCCTTCCCAGAGATGACAATGCTACTCTTAAACTTGGAGATGCGGATTAGCCACCACATAATTTGCACCATCCTGTCAATTAACCGAGAGGAAAAGTTCAATGACTCCATCTTAAGTAATGATAGAATCCATAAAAAAATGATAGTAGGAGGAAGAAAACGCTTAGTAAGTTCTAAAACCTATATGCTTGGCTTGACCACCATGTGAAAACCAGTTCAACATCATATTTAGAAATCAATTCATTGACGTTGTCCATAGTTGGACCACACAAAAATCCTATGTCGGTGCCTCCTGTAAAATTTAAATATGGCTAACTTCAAGGATAATTTCCGTATTTTTCAAGTCAAAATTATTTCACACAAATATGGTATATATGCATTTGCCTCACAAAATTGTTTTCTGAAGTTAAGTGGTTTCTACAAATTTTTAAAAATATATCTTGCCATCAATGGTGCTTTACAACAGAGACAAATCTCTAAACACTACTGATGAAGCAGCAAAGGTTTTGATATAAAAAACACGCCTTTCATATTTCTGCTGGAAGTTTCAGATAACAAAAGGGATCTGGAAATAATAATTTTATCATGTATTCCTGGTACTACTTTTCTCATAGTAAGAGTACACTTTCTATTTACTTGCGTGAGTTCCCACATAAATACGGACATAAATCAAAACAAAACCAACCACATGGCACAAAAAGTTTATTGTGATTTTGTCTTTGAAAAATAAATCACAGATTATTGCGGAAGAAGACAAACCGCCGAAATGGTGTGAATAGCTGAATGCCTTTTAAAATGGCTGAATCTCATAAAATTGGCGGGTTTTTTGTTCAAAAATGACATGTATAAACTATTTTATAATATGTGTGTAATCACATGGATCAATACTAGACAACTCTCATGGACATATTCAGTAAGTTTTTAAGGTTTTATTTTCTGGTAATGCTCCATGCCCCATTAGCCTCTATTGTAAAGCAACACTGACAGCAAGATATATATATATTTTTTTAAATCAATAGAAAATACTTAACTTTAGAATACAATTTTGCATGGCAAATGTATATATATCAATTACTAAATTTACCCTTTTAGGAGCCCATCACTGTGAGGGGAGTGGTCCCAACAACATTAGCAGTACCTTCCAGAATACACAAACTGCCTGGCTGGATCTTCAAAGGCAATGAATTTCCAAAGATGGTTTCTCCTACCAAATCAGTAGTACCAGGGTGTTGTACCGTACCGCCATTATGAAATTT